>NC_059427.1:161914658-161932300 GCF_021028975.2 Sphaerodactylus townsendi
GCCAACCAAAAGCAAGCCCGTTTCGCCACACAAGAATACAGAGCTTTTAAGTGGCCAAGCATCATGGTAAATCACAATTTATCATAAAATGAACAGAGTGCCAAAATAAATAGCCTACCAAGCAAGTAAAGAGTCCCCATGGACCCAAGAGTAGTTAAAGGGTCCCTCCTCTTACTAGCCAGCAAGCTCCGGGCTACGAGAAAGAAGAAGAGAGGGGGAGGCGAGGGCGTGGAGACGGAAAAGCGGACCCAATTAGTAACCCCCTCTCGGCACACACAAATAATTAGTAACCCACTCTCGGGAACTGGTGAGAACCTGCTGGATCCCACCTCTGCCGTGAACATGTTATCAGTGTACCTTTTGTTGAATGATACGTCTCCAAAAAGATTGACAGCAGGATCCCTTATTAAACTGTCTTCAAATCTTTCCATGTAGAGGTTGGTGAGAGCAGGACAGCAGGAGAGAAGATTCCATGGCTAATTTGTAATTAGTATTGATGGTCAAATCTAAAGTAACTGTGATTCAAGATTAAATCTAGGAGCTCCAGCAACAAATGAATATGTGTGTGAGGGGGAAGAGGATGTGTAGTTTTCAAGTCAAAATAATGTTCATCTGTAATTCTTGACTCAACATTTAATGTAATGAAAACAGCTCCAGGCAGAATCTTGAGTCCCTCTATCTTATTAATGGACTCTGTGGTATCTTTTATGTAAGTGGACATATCTTGAACAAAGTCTGGCAGAAAAAAAGTCCCAAAATGGGGTTATGGGTTCCATAATGGAGCCAATGCCAGAAACAAGAGTGTAGCCAGGGAATGGGTGTGTGGATTCATGAATCTTGGGAAGGCAATAAAAATGGGAACTTTAGGATGCTCATTTAGTAAGAATTTAGCTGCGTTGTCATCGATGTGACCCATTATATTACATTACATTACATTACATTACATTACATTACATTACATTATATTATATTATATTATATTATATTATATTATATTATTATATTATATTAGCTGCGTTGTCATCGATGTGACCCATTAAAAAAGTCTATAAAATTATGCATGGGGTAGAAAATGTTGACAGAGAGAAATTTTTCTCTCTTTCTCACAATACTAGAACCAGGGGGCATTCATTGAAAATGCGGGGGGGAAGAATTAGGACTAATAAAAGGAAACACTTCTTCACACAACGTGTGATTGGTGTTTGGAATATGCTGCCACAGGAGGTGATGATGGCCACTAACCTGGATAGCTTTAAAAAGGGCTTGGACAGATTTATGGAGGAGAAGTCAATCTATGGCTACCAATCTTGATCTGCCTTGATCTCAGATTGCAAATGCCTTAGCAGACCAGGTGCTCAAGAGCAGCAGCAGCAGAAGGCCATTGCTTTCACCTCCTGCATGTGAGCTCCCAAAGGCACCTGGTGGGCCACTGCGAGTAGCAGACTGCTGGACTAGATGGACTCTGGTCTGATCCAGCAGGCTAATTCTTATGTTCTTATGTTCTTATATTGCCATCATCCATAACTATTTTTACAGTTCTTTTAATGTGAGAGATGGGGTTATCCTCTAATCTTTGGTAAAAAATCAGTGTCAGCCAATTGCTTATGAATTTCCTTGCAATAGTCAGGTTCTGTAAGGGTCTGTCACTCCAGTCATCAAATGAGACTCAAGAAGATTTCAAGAGCTTTATTGGAGCCGTGTCAGCCCAAGGCTCAGATAGCCGAAATGGAAGTTTAGCCCTCTGACCTTGGTATATACCTGTAAGTTACAGAAGGTTCAACCCATAATTCCCCCACCCTCGCATTCCCATTATTTTATTTATTTTTTATTTATAATTCCACTTATATACCGCCCTCCCCCGGAGGGCTCACCATGTGACAGGACAGTGGGAACAGAGACATTGTTTGGGACAGACAGTTCAGTCCCTCATAGAAAGGCAGATAAGGACGAGCATTCAAGCTCACTTCACTAGTTACATGCAAGCAGGGGGAGGCCTCCTTAGCCTCAGGTGATGATAATGGCCGAGCCATCTGTGGCCTTGGTGTAGACGTGCGAGATGCCAGGCCAAGAATGCCACAAAGGATGCAAATCACTTGTGATTAGAGTGATGTTTTCTAAAAGATTAAGTGGTGTTACAAGCAAGGTAGTTCTACCTATTAAAAAGCTTGGATTGAAAAGTTGTATTGTTCCCAGTGCCCAGCCCTTCTGTTCCCTGAGCGTCATCTAGGGAAATACCAACCACTAGGGAACAGTGCTTTAGTTAACTGGTCTCAGGTGGACCCAATGGTACAGGTTGCTGTCTCTGGGGTCTACCTCCTAACCTATTGAAAAAGTGTCAGGTTGATGCAACCAGAATTGTCTTCTCCACAAGCTGATGTGTCTCTATGCTTCTGACTACCAAGTAGGACACAAAGCTTCTGCCATTTAGCAAGGTCAGGGAAAGAAGGGGCAATTTCCTTCTGTTAGACTCATGAGTGCAGGGTCCACTGATTGGTAATTTTGGCCCCAAAGCCCAAATCCTTGTGATGGATGAGATCTACATTACTTTTGTGATTTGCCCCATTTCACCCTGCCTGGTTTCCTATGCATTCTTACTGAGGGTGAAGCCCCACTGAATGTAACAGTGTTTAAACCCACTCAATGCAGCAGGAATTACACCTTTGAAATTATCCGAAGAGCAATTGCCTTACTTTCCTTTGTAATTCTGGCACTGATGTTTAGTGATGGAATCCAGCACCAGTGTTTCCTTGCAGCTGCTGCTGCTGGTGTGGCCAGTTTATGTCCATGCGTTTGTTAATCTCCAATCTTCGTATGGAACTTCTGGAACAGGTACTTCTTCCTGCTTCTGCAGCACTGATGACTTTTTAACCAGGTGAATTTCATTATTTTCAGTGCTTTTGTTTTGTTAAAAGAAATCTTTGCTGCTGCAGGTAATGGCCAGTTTATCTCAGTGCGTTTGTTAATCTCCAATCTTCGTATGGAACAGAACTTCTTGAAATCAGGCTCTTCTTCCTGCATCTGCAGCACCAATGATTTCTAACCAGGTAAATTCCATTATATGTAGTGCTTTTTTTGGTTGTATCTATGGCCCTTTCCGCACGGGCCAATAACAGCACCCTAGGGATGGCAAAAACGCTGTCCCTAGGGAGATGTTCGCATGGGGGGGTGCAGCTGCATCGCAGCCGCGCTGCCCTTGCTCCCCCCCAGCGATGCAAAGCCGCTGTTTCCAAACCTTGCTCCCCGAGCTAGGTTTTCTGGAAAGAGTGGCTGGGAGGCACCACCCCCCTTTCCCAAATGACTTACCTTCCCTGTGACCTTCTGGACCGTCGCCCAGGCCTGGGGATATGCCCCCCTGCCCTGCGACTCCAGAGCTGTCACGCAGGGCAGAGGGGCATGTCCCCTGGCCTGGGCGACGCACCGGAGGGTCGCAGGGAAGGTACGTCGTTCCTGCCTTTACCGGGACCATTCGTGCGAACGGTTCCGGGGGGTGCGTGTCGGCGTTGTATACGCCGACACCCCCCCCCCCAGCATGGCCATGCGGAAATGGCCTATGTTTGTATGCATTTATATACCAAACCCATATTTAGACCAGATATCCCTATGTCCGGGATACTCCCCTACCTCCTTTTGTCAGATTAAGTTGCATTTTGTTAGGTCGCATGCACTTCAGAACATCCCTCAAGCAGTTCTTGGTTTCCACAACCTCTGTGGGATCTGTGCTGAGTGTTATTTGCATATTGGGCCAAGATATAATCTTGCAGACCCATATAGGCCAGAATCAAACTACTATTATAGCAATGTATGACCCTGATCAGTAGATGTGCAGTTATCCTGGGTGTCTTTGGTGGTCTCCCATCCAAGTACTAACCACGGCTGATCCCACTTAGCATCCGTGATTTCCTGAGATTGGGCTATGCTGGGCCATGATCTATTCATTCCTGTGAAATCCCAGCTTTGAAAATGATGAATGGACTATAGCAACCATTTCCAAGTGTTTGTCCTCTGTAGGCCAGACCATCGTGAAGGATGGGGCTGCCTCCTAAGTAAGAATGTTTAATACTCCATATCTAACCATGTGTGAACGTAGCCTGTATGCAGGATCTGAACATGGAACCAACTCCTTTCCACCCTTCTCCCCAGCCATGGTTCTTCAGAGTAATGCAACCTGTTGCTATGGATTCATCCTGCAAGGTCTCTCCAATGAGCAAGAGCAGGAGCGTCTTCTCCTCCCCATCTTCTTCTTCATGTATCTGATGATTCTACTAGGCAACCTGCTGATTGTCCTCCTCATCCGCTACAATGCCCGCCTCTACCAGACTCCCATGTATTTCTTCCTTAGCCATCTTTCATTGGCTGATGTGGGTCTTTCCTCCTCTACAGTTCCCAAGATGATGTATAACCTACTGATGCGCACCAGAAACATATCCTATGGTGGTTGCTTGGCTCAAATGTTCTTCACCTTGGGCTTTGGAAACACTGAAAGTTTTATCCTGTCCACCATGGCCTATGATCGATATGTGGCCATCTGTCACCCATTTCGTTATGCTGTTGTGATGAATCAGAAGACCTGTATTCTTTTAGCTTCTGGCTGCTGGCTTTGTGGTTTTCTCCACTCACTACTCTACACTGTGATGATGTCTTGTCTTTCTTTTTGTGCCTCCCGGGAGATCCCCCACTATTTTTGTGACCTCCATCCTTTAATTAAGCTGTCCTGTTCAGACACCTCAACAATTCAGATGACAACCCTCACTGAGGGGACGGTGACCATGGTGGGGCCTTTCACAGTTACTGTCCTCTCCTACGCCCTCATTTTCTACAGAGTTCTCAAGATCCCCTCAGCATCGGGGAAGCGCAAGGCGTTTTCGACCTGTGGTGCCCATCTCACCACGGTGGTTTTGCTTTTTGGGACTGTCATTGCCGTATATGTCCGCCCTTCCTCTGCTTATTCTGGCACCAAGGTTCGGGTGATGTCTGTAGCCTACACAGCTGTGACTCCCATGCTCAACCCCTTCATCTACAGCCTAAGGAACAGTGAAATCCAGCAGGCTCTGAGAAAATGTCTAGGGGGTCACCTGAAACCATGGAACTGAGCCATCCTTTCACTTTTCCCAAAACCTAGTCCCATACTGTTTTTTATAATTTTTTTTTAATTTTCATATTTGATAACAGCACAAAAAAAACAGAAGTTATAGAAAATAGGATGTACTGGTAATTGTAACAAATCATACCCCAAAACACACTATTTTCAATAGTGTAAAGGGAAGTTTTTCATTCTGCACATCAAAATTGTGATGGGCAGTCAATTTCACCCCTGGACGCTAGATAACAGTGTCTTCTATAACAGAACTCAGTAGGGCATCTTGTAAGACAGTTAGCACATTTCCTAGCCGCAACTTGAATTGATTTGTACTCTGTTGTTGAACTTAATCTGCAGAATTTTTTGCATGCATGAGCGTGGTCATATAACAAATCACAGAAAATGCAAAGATTTTTTTTTTGCCAAAAAATGCCTTGGAGTTCAAAATATCCAAATAGTGATCATTGTACAGAAGGAGGAAATAGGATTTTGAAAACTTATGGCTGCTTGATTTAAAAACGGACAACTTTTTTGCTTGTACACAAAACAACACCTATGTTGAGTTGTAAATGGTTTTCCAGAACTGTTATATTGGATAAGCTAACCTTTTCCTGGCTGTACCATCCCAGCTCTGTGTGTAGACATGTTGCAAGCTTTAACAATTCAGCATCTGTGCAATCTATTCCTTGTTCATATCTCATAACCCCAAATAATGCTGCGGCAAAGCATAGATTGTGGTGATTGCTGTTCAGGTCTATCAAAAACTTACATTTTTTATCAATGATTAAGCTGTAAGGAATGGATTTAAGGCTCCTGTACCCACCTCCCCGGCAGGGACGGGGGGCTGGAAATGGTTACAACAAGTCTCAGACTATCATCGGCCAAAATTTCAGTGTTGCTTGCAGTGTACTAGCAACATAGTCTAAAATTTCTGAGGCATTAAGCTAATTTCCCCCCTTTTTAAAGAATACATTGGATTCCTCAGCCCTGTAGCGTCCAGCCTCACACAAAATCGTCCATCTCAATCCTCCCGCTAATATCATTCATAATTCTTTGAACACCATTTGATATTTCAGCAAGAGTATAGCTAAATGATGTCACTCTATCTAGATCAGTGTTTCCCAACCTTTTCAAGGTCAGGGTACCCTCGACCTCACTCTTCATATCTCACGGTACCCCTGCCGCCACCCTCCACCTTCCCCTCCCATTGCCCCTGCTTGCCACACCCCTCACCTTCCCCTCCCAGGGTGAAGGGTAGCACTGGGGGGTGGCTGCCGACCTTGTGGCTGGCCCTGCCCCATGGGCCAGCATGTCCTTGCTGGCGCCGGTGGGAGACACCACAAAAATGAGGGGGGGCGGTAGTGTTGCTGCGGTACCTCTGGGACATGCTCACGGCACCCCAGGGTACCAGGGAACCCTGGTTGAGAATGACTGATCTAGATTAATAAACCTGAATTCTTTACTAACCACAACGCTTCTAAAAATTTGGATGTTGTCTTTCCCATGATCTCACCCTTTGAATATGCACTTCAGGCTGATTCAGCATCTTGTGCAGAAGAGAAATCCATACACTCTTCTTTTTCAGGCCTCCCCCCCACCCCCTTCAGACTCTGATGAGGGTAGGGGCCTGTCTGAAAGATCAGCATTTTCCGGTAAACCACCCCCACCTGTGTAACAGTCCCTGTACAATCTAAATAGGCACCATGCTAGCATTCATGAAATGGTTGGTCATAGTTGAATATTTATTCTGGTCCATCTTGTACGCCTGCGCAGCCTGGAAGGCCTGACGGATTTTTCCAAGTTATCCATTTTTTGCAGCATCTCTGACAAAATGGAGTGCAGAGCGATCCCAAACTCGATGTGTTGTGGGTTTGGAAACTCTCCAAGAGCATCAACATGAGGCTTCTTGGCTTTCACACCCTCATTTTCCCGCTTAGCAGCCTATGGTTTGGCCCAACACTTCTGTTTGCTCAGATTTTTATTCGGAAACACATCTGAAAACAGTATAAAGACCGCATTTAGAAATTGTCACTTTGTTTATCTATTATCCTGTTATAAAATTGTATATAAATAACACCCTTAAACAATAGCTCTGGCAGGTGTAAAAAAAAGCCTAGATTATGTAAATTATACACCCCTACTTAGCAAACCTTGATAGAACAAAATGCAAATGTGAAAAATATCACCTTATTCAAACCTACAAACCCACATACAGTAACTCCCACCTTCCACTTCAGGGGTGTGCCCCTGACTGCCTATCACGTACCATCTTCATGCCCACCCAACTTGGCCTCCAAGTGGTCACCAGAAACAAAGCCAGTAGCGGTGCTCTGGCCCCACCCAAGCCCAACCTCCCCCTCCCTCTTGAGGAGGAGCTCCAGACTCTCTGCAAAATGCTCTCTGTTGAGGAAAAACAAGTGTGGCCCTCGAAGAGCAAGGAGGGTTTTAGTGGAAGGGAGCCAAACTTTTTGTGCCTGTGCCCCTCCGGGCCAAGGTTCTCGCTGCTTGCCATGACGTTAAGTCGGCAGGTTACTTCTGTTTCAGCAAAATTTTGTATCTGGCCCATCGGCAGTTTTAATGGCGGTCTCTCCGCAAGGATGCGGAGGCTTATGTGAGGAGATGCCTCACTTGTGCCATGGCGAAGCATGCCCTGGGCAGGTAACTGGACTTGCTCCAAGCTCTACCCACACCTGAAGCCCCTGGGAAGGTGATCTCAGTAGATTTCATCACCGATCTCCCCTCAAGCAGGGGGAAGACTGTCATTTGGGTGGTGGTAGACCTGTTTTCCAAGCAAGTGCACTTTGTCCCCTGTGGGGGGGGGGGGGGTTCCGTCAGCACAAAACTGGCCAAGTTGTTCATCCAGCATATCTACCACCTTCATGATGCCCCAGTTAAAAATAATTTCCAACCAAGGCAGCCAATTCGTGTCTAGGTTCTGGAAGCAATTTATGAAGCTCTTGGGCATTGAGCAGGGCATCTCGTCAGCATACCACGCCACCACCGACGGTCAGACTGAATGCACCAATGGGGTCCAGAGCAATACCTGCACTATGTGAACCACCATAACAATGACTGTAAGTGGACCTACTCCCTTTTGCTGAGTTCGCCTACAACAATGCTGTGCACTCCAGCATGGGTAAAAGCCCTTTCCATGTGGTGTATGGACAGGAAAGCAAACTTTTCCCAAATGCGGGAGATTTCCTGCCCGAACCGGGAGACCTCCAGGACTGGGGGGCAACCCTCCAGGTCTCCTGGAAATCAGTGCAGGAGGCATTGTGGAAGGTCAAGGAGGACTATAAGAAACAGGCCAACTGCAAACACAGCCTTGTTTCTTATGTGGCAGGGGATTATGCCTACGTTTCCACTGAAAACTTAAGGAGGCTTGCGGGTACCCGCAAGTTGGGACACAAATTCATTGGACTCTTTACGGTGGTGTGAATGATAAACCTGGTAGCAATAGAACTTAGGTTGCCTAAGAACTAACGAGGTGTGCACCCTGTTTTTCATTCTAGCCTGCTCAAGAAGGCGGCCCCGAATGGCACCCCACCCTGAAGCCACCGGAACCCTGCCTGGTCAAAGACAAGTTGCATCAAGAGGTAGCCAACATGGTGGACTCCCACCTCCATTGTTGCTGTCTCCAGTATCTAATTGCCTAATTGCCTCCTGGGTTCAATGAGTGGGTTCATCATTCTCATGTACATGACTTGCGTTTAATAAAGGCATTCCACAAAGCGCACCCCGACCGCCTGTGGGGGGGGGGGGAAGCAAGCCTTAAGGGAACAGAATGCAGCTAGCACGTCCACTCCAAGGTCACAGATGGCTTTGTCATTATCATCGCCCCCGGCTAAGGAGGCCTCCCCCTGCTTATGCAAACCTATTCAATAGAGCTTCCCATTCATTCTTATCTGCCTGCTTCAAGGGATAGGTGGTTCTTCACATCTTGGTAGTTCTTGTATGATCAGCCAATACCTATAAAAAATTTCTAATTTTGTTCACTCATATAGGAATATTCAATAGAGCTGATTATTCTATTGTTCTCCCCTCTTTGCCTGTTAGAAAGAAAAATAGACTCATAGAGCTGGAGAGTACCCAAAGATATCAAGTCCAACCCCTTGCCAAGCAGAAGCACACAATCAAGGAAGGGTCTTCCCTTTTAGCATATCAGCTCCTTAACTTGCTTTTTTAATGACTGGCCAGGGATAGTCCCTCTGCTCAAGAGTGAGCTTCCCACCTCCATAACCCTGTATAGCCTTCTTATAGGCCTCTGGTGCAGTAGGAGTCTAAAATCCCAACCACTGGTTTGCCCCCCCAGGCCTCCCCCCGCGAGTCCCGTGTGCTCCCGCCACCCTACGCTGCCTACTTACCTGGCTTCTGTGCTGCACCAGGTGCCACCCTTTCCAACGTTAGGGGGGAGGTGAGGGAAGGTGGTGGCTGTGGGGAGCTGTTGGCGGGGGGCCATTTGGCCCCCAGTGCAGCCTGATCAGCAGCCAAACGGCACCCAGCATGGCCTTCACTTTGGGGGAGGCCTTCTGGAGAGCCAGCAGCCTCCTCCAAAGCAAAGGTTGCACTGCCAGCCGGCTGCCAATGGAGCCGCATGCCTCTGGGCAGTGGCATGGCCTTTGGGGGAGGCTCCCCTGATGGCTGCACTGTTGGCCCAGAGGCAAGTGGCCCCAATTGGCTGGTAAAATTCAGCCAAGAGCTTCACTTCCATGGACCCCACAGTTTTCTTATAGTCTCTTTCAGTATTAGGATTCTAAAATCCCAACTACTACTTTGCCCCCCAGGCCTCCCCCTGCGCACCCCTCCTTCTGCACCCCCCCCCACACTTGCTGCCTACTTACCTGGCTTCTGTGCTGCACCAGGTGCCACCCTTTCCAATGTTGGGGGGAAGTGAGGGAAGGCAGTTGCTGCGGGGGGCTGGCAGCAGGGGGCCATTCAACCAGCAGCCTGATCAGCACCCAAATGGCCCCCAGCATGGCCTTCGCTTCGAGGAAGGCCTAATGGAGAGGCCTCCCCCAAAGTGAAAATCACACTGCCAGCCAGCTGCCAATGGGGCCGCATGCATCTGGGCAGCAGCCTGGCCTTTGGGGGAGACTCCCCCAATGGCTGTGCCGCTGGCCCAAAGGCACCCAGCCCCATCGGCTGGTGGGATTCAGCCAGTTAGCTACCAGTTCGGTAGAACCAATGCAAACCAGCTGGTAGTGAAGTTACACATTTCTGTCTGTTTCCTTCCTATATAAGGGAAGATATTTTGGCTCAACATTTAATGCAATGAAAACAGCTCCAGGTGGAATCTTGAGTCCCTAAGAACATAAGAACATACGAACAAGCCAGCTGGATCAGACCAGAGTCCATCTAGTCCAGCAGTCTGTCACTCAGAGTGGCTCCACCAGGTGCCATTGTATTCACATGCAGGATGCAATGCAATGGTCTTCTGAGGCTGTTGCTGCTGAAAATCTGGACTGTTAAGGCACGGTAAATCCTAGATCAAAGAGGGATCAAGACAGGTAGCCAAGTAACTCGACTTCTCCTCCACAACTAAGTTCAAGCTCCCTTTTAAAGCCATCCAGGTTAGTGGCCATCACCACCTCCTCTGTGGCAGTATATTCCAAACACTAATCAAGCATGTTGCCATGCAAAGAAATGTTTCCTTTTATTAGTCCTAATTCTTCCCCCCGGAATTGTAAATGAATGTCCCCTGGTTCTAGTATTGTGAGAAAGAGAGAAAAATGTCTCTCAGTCAACATTTTCTACCCCATGCATAATTTTATAAACTCTTAATCATATGCCCCCCCCTGTGACGTCTCCTCTCCAAACTAAAGAGAGTCCCAAACGCTTTGCAGCCTCTCCTCATAAGGAAGGTGCTCCAGTCCCTCTAACTAACCTTGTTGCCCTTCCTCTGCACCCTTTTTCTATCTCTTCACATCCTTTTTGAGGATGTGGTGACTCAGAACTGAACATATAATTCCAAGTAAAGCGGCCGCATCTACGGCTTTATATGAGGGCATGACAATCTTTGCAGTTTTATTTCCCACCCCTTTCCCAATTCATCTCCAGCATAGAGTCTATTCCTTTCTCACAGCTGCTATGCATTGAGCTGGACATCTCTAAGGAACTATCAACCAAGACTTAAATCCCTCTCCTGGTCTGTGACTGATAGCACTGACCACTGTAGCATGTATGTGAAGTTTGGATTCTTTGCCCCTATGTGCACTCACTCTGCATTTAGCTAAGCATTGAACTGCATCTATGCCATTTCCTAATACCCACCTAATTTATCAAGGTCCGGGCTTGGAGCTCTTCGCGAATCCTTTTCAGGGTTCCTACCACCCCTACATAATTTGGTATCATCTGCAAACTTGGCTACCACGCTACCCACCCCTACTTCCAGGCTGTTTATGAATAAGTTATCTATCCATTAATTGACTCTGGTATCTTTTATGTAAGTGGACATTCTCTTTGACTTCAAAGTGCAAGGTGGTGAAAAAGGTCCCAAAATGGGCTTATGGCTTCTATAATGTAAATCCAGTGCCAGGAAACAATAGTGTGTAGCCATAGGAACGGATGTGTGGATCTAGCTGAATCTTCTGGAAGGTACATACAAATAGGAGCCCTTGGGATTCCTACTGAGTAGGTGGAATTTAACTTTGTTGTCATCGATGTGACCCATTATATTGCCATCATCCATAACTACTTTTACAATTCTTTTAATGTGAGAGATGGGGCTATCCCTCTAATCCAGTGGGTCTCAACCTTCCTAGCTAACACGACCCTTTAATACAGTTCCCTCATAAGTTATGGTGACCCCCCCAAACTACATATAAACTATGGTATAGATAAAATATTAAAGGACTGTTTTTCGATGATCTTAGGTGACCCCTGTGAAAGGGTCATTATTTTTATTTATTTATTTTTATTTATTATGAGATTTATAAGATCACTCTCTCACCCCCCAAGGGGTCTGCTGAGGGCGGCTCACACAAATGGCTGCACTTTTAAAACAAATAAAAGCAAAAAAAACATTCTAAAATACAAGAATGCAGCTTAATTAATTAAAAACTTAAAATTTAAAAGCTTAAATAGCAATTACAAATTTACATACAAGTTAAATTAGACCCCCAAAAGGCCAAGTGGACTCTCCAGGTTGAGAACCTCTGCTGTAATCTTTGGTAAAAATCAGTGTCAGCCAATTGCCTATGACTTTCCTTTCAATAGTCAGGTTCGAGTGTGCCATAAAGGATACAAATCACTTGTGATTACAGTGATGTTTTTTTAAAAAAAAAGATTAACAGGTGTTACAAGTAAGGTGGTTCTACCTATTAAAAAGCTTGGGTTGAAAAGTTGTATTGTTCCCAGTGCCGAGCCCTTCTGCACCCTGAGATCCATCTAGGGAAATACCGACCACAAGAGAACAGTGCTTTAGTTAACTGGTCTCAGACGGACCCTATCGTGCAAGTTACTGTCTCTGGGGTCCACCTTCCAAACCCAATGGAAAAGTGCTGTGGGACTGATGCAAACTAGAATCTCCTTTCTTCCCAGGCAGATATGTGTCTATGTGTCTGACTATTAAGTAGGACAGAACATGCCTGCTGTCTAGCAGGTTCAGGGAAAGAAGGAACAGTTTCCTCCTGTTAGATTCATGAATGCTGGGCCAACTGATTGGTAATTTTGTCCCCAAAGCCCGAGTCCTTGTGCTGGATGGTCATATACATTACCTTTACAATGTGCTCCATTTCACCCTGCCTGTGATCTTGTGCATTCTTAATTAGGGTGAGGCCCCACTGAATGCAGCAGGATTTGGCACCCACTTAATATAATAGGGTTACACCTCAAAAATTACCTGGAAGAGCCATCGCCTTATTTCCCTCTGCAATTCTAGCACTGAGGTTTGGTGATGGAATCCAGCAGTTCCGTTTCCTTGCAGCTGTTCTGTTGGCAGTTTATTTTGATGCATTTGTTAACCACCAATCTTTGTATGGAACTGAACGTCTGGAAATCAGGCACTCCTTCCTGCTTCTGCAGCACCGATGACTTTTAACCAGGTGAATTCCATTCTTTTCAGTGCTTTTGTTTTATTAAAAGAAATATTTGCTCATCTTCGGTAGGCTCCTAAGCAGACCATGCAGAGTTGGCCTAGACTTTTTGGTATAACCCCTCACTCTCATGCCTCCTTAAGTCTGTAAAGAAGGTCCTTTCTCTTGGTGTAGATGTGAAGGTGCTGTAGAGCTCTTTTAATGTCCCAGGAGCCAAAGCAGTGGTGGACTATGGGTCATCCTTCTTTAGACATGAGTCAGTTGAGAGATTTGTAACAGAAGCCTGAATATACTCTCTTCCTCCTTGGACTCTTAACAGTGTCACAGTTACAGGCTCTTGAACCTACTGATTGGAAATGAAGTTAGAAGCAGTGTATTTCCATTTTGGGATGGGACCTCTGCAACTCTTTCTTTGAGAAAATTCCATTAGAAATCCAGGGGTATTGGCTGTAAGCATTTAAGTTTTATTGCAGTCTATGCTTCTGCACAGATCCAAAAAAAGTTTATCTTTTGCTAGAAATGAGGGAGCCTCAGCTTTCGAAGTGGTGGCTCCACATTGAAAAAAAAAAATCTTCTCCTTGGCTCTCTCATGGGAGTCTCTTCATAATGTTTACCGCCACGGAAATTTAATACTCTTCATCATCTAAAGATGACTGCACCTGTATTGACCAGGGAAATACCACCTCTCCTGAGAGCTGCACAAAGCTCCTGTTCCCCTCTAGACTTTGGGATCACACCTCTGAAATCTAGCCCCATGTATATTTATAGGAACAGCTTCTTGTTAATTATAAGTGCAGATGGGTCACTCAGAGTAAGGTGTAACTTCCATTCCCCTCTGTCTATCTTCAAGGTCAAGCCTCTTTAACATCCTACAAAGTGAGGGTTGTTGTTTGTAATTGTCCCAACAAGTGGACCCAATCCCCTGGCATCCTGGGTTTCACTGTCTGAGGTATAGCTGACATTAGAACTGATCTGGGAGCCTTTTATTACCTCTAGGAATCTTATGTTTCTCCTCTAGACAAACTAAAAAAATGTCCAAGCTATTGAACAGCCCTCTAATGTAGATATCATTTCCTTAAAGCAGTTGCTAAGCATTTTAAATCCAAGGTTCTAAGTATGATATAAGTACAATGATCCTGCTTTTGTACTTGGAAATGTATGGTACATCTGGTTTATACCTAACAAAGTTTTTTTTTGATTTGGATTGGATTGGAGAAAAATGTGCTGTGCAGAAATTGGGCTCCATTGGTACTTCCATTCTACTCTGTTCCTAAATAAATGAGATCTGCTTTATCTCCCAATCTAAACTCCAACTCCAACCTAAATCCCACCTAAACCCAACCCAACCCTACCAAAGTAGAAGTCTTTGCATCGCTATCACTCCCGGCATATGAATTAGAGATGCACCTGTCTAACCTTCTGGACATTAGATTAACAATGTTTTCTGACCTTTGTGAGTCAAAGCCCATTTTGTCCAGTACCTGAAAAAGTGGGATTCTTTGACCTGCAAAAGCCCAAGTGCGATTGATAAGATTTCCTATAAAATGTCAGCAAAACATCTGAAAATGTCTAGTTCTAAGGTTCCAGTTGGACTTGATGTTTGCACTGCTGCCATGAGACTACTCCCTAAGGACTCCACCTTGAGATTCACTTGTCAGAGTACTTCAGATCCAGTCAGTCATCTTAATGAAGCCCTATCTAGACCAGGAGATATCCCTTTGCACAGGATATCCCTCCTACCAGTGGCACCTCCTTTGTATAAGATTAAGTTGCAGTTTGTTAGCTTTCAGGCACCCTGGAACAGCCCTCTCTGGGGTTTCCTAGCAATGCCAGATAGTGCTGAGTGTCATTTGTGTATAGGTGGCAACACAGACCATATCTCCAGATTTCCTGTCCCAGTGGCTTTATATAGATGTTGAAAAGCATGGGGGCCAAGATATAATCTTGCATGTCCCTGTAGGCCAGAAACACACTACTATTATAGCAATGTATGACCCTGATCAGTAGATGTGTGTGTAGAAATGGAGCATCTGTGTAGTTATCCTGGGTGTCTTTGGTGGTCTCCCATCCAAGTACTAACCACAGCTGACCCCGCTTAGCATCCGTGATTGACTCAGATTGGGCAATGCTGGGCCATGATCTATTCCCGTGGTGGCGAACCTTTGGCACTCCAGATGTTATGGATTAAAATTACCACCAGCCCCTGCCAGCATGGCCAATTGGTCATGCTGGCAGGGGCTGATGGGAATTGTAGTCCATAACATCTGGAGATGCTAAAAGGCTTGCCACCACTGGATCTAATCATTCCTATGCAAACTTCCCAGTTTTAAAAATGATGAATGGACTATAGCAAACGTTTCTCGAGTGTAAGTCCCTCTGAAGGTCTGGACAGTGAACAAATTGGGTTTGCCTCCGAAGTAAGTAATATCGTTTAATACTCCTGTGTAATTGAGCAGTACCTATATCCCCAACCATGCGTAATGTGAACGTAGCCTGTATGCAGAATCTGAACATGCAACCAACTCCTTCTCACCCTTCTCCCCAGCCATGGTTCTTCGGAGTAATGCAACCTGTTGCTATGGATTCATCCTGTAAGGTCTCTCCAATGAGCCAAGAGTATGACATGCCCTCTTTCCTCCCCATCTTCTTCTTCATGTATCTGATGGTTCTGCTAGGCAATACCACTGGGTTGATTGTCCCTTCGTCATCCGGGCTTACAATGCCCGCCTCTACCTAGACCCCCATGTATTTCTTCCTTAGCCATCTCTCTCAATATGTTGGCTGATCGCGAGGGTTCTCCTCCGCTTCACATGTTCCCAAGATGATGTATATAACCTACTTGATGAATCGCGCCAGAAACATATCCTATGGAGGTTGCCTGGCTCAAATGTTCTTCTTCGCGAGCTTTGGAATCACTGAAGGTTTCATCCTGTCCACCATGGCCTACTTTATCGATATGCGTGTAGCTATCTGTCGCTTATTTCCGTTATGCTGTTGTGATGAATCAAGAAGACCTGTATTCTTTTAGCTTCTGGCTGGCTGGCTTTGTGGTTTTCTCCACTCACTCACTCTACACTGTGTTGATGTCTCGTTCTTTCTTTTTTTTGGTGGCCTCCCGGGAGATCCCCCACTATTTTTGTGCACCTCTCCACCCTCTGAATTAAGCTGTCCTGTTCAGACACCTCAACAGATTCAGATAACAACCCTCACTGAGGGGACGTGTGACCATGGTGGGGCCTTTCACAGTTACTCGTATCCTCCTCCCTACGCCCCCTCATTTCTACAGAGTTCTCTTTAAGATCCCTCAGCATCTGGGAAGCGCAAGGCGTTTTCCACCTGTGGGTGCCCATCTCACTGCACGGTGGAGCCTTTGTTTTTTAAGGACTGTATCATTTGCTGTATATGTCCGCCTCCTCCTCTTATCTCGGGCACCAAGGTTCAGGGTGGATCTCTGTAAGCCCACACTGCTGTGGACTCCTATGCTCAACCCCTTCATCTAAGCAGCCTGAGGAACAGTGAGATCAAAGCTGGTGCTCTGAAAGGAAAGTTTATAATGGGTGACTCACCAAGAACTAAATACCATGCAACTGTGCCATTTCCTGAATCTTAGTCCAATAATTTTAAAATATTTTTTAAAATTATTTTCATATCTTATAACTGCAAAAAAATTCAGAAGTTACAGAAAATAGGATTTACTGGTAATTGTAATAATAATAATAGTAAACAACTATTCATAGACACTGTGAATGTTAACATTTACAACATTTTATTTTTGAGAGAGCCTTCACTGATGCATAGCCACTTATGATAATGTTATTCTTATTTTTAAAATCTCACTTGGAACATCTCACTTTTAATATTTTACTTTTAACATGTCTTATCCTATGGATTAAAAACTGGTTGAGGAACAGGAAGCAAAGAGTGGGTGAAAATGGGAAGGTCTCACAATGGAAAGAGATGCTTGAGGGAGGGTGTCCCCCAACGTTCTGTTTTGGGACAAGTGCTCTTTAACCTATTAATAAATGACCTGGAAGTAGGGGTGGTCAAGTTTGCGGGTGATACCAAATTATGTAGATAGATGTAGAAAAAGATGTAGAAATTATGTAGATAGAAAACTGCAAATTATGTAGATAGAAAACTGCAAAGGATTGCGAAGAGCTCCAAGTGGACCTTTATAAATTAGGTGAGTGGGTAAGAAATGGCAGATGCAGTTCAGTGTAGCAAAATGCAAAGTGATGCACATAGGGGCAAAGAATCCAAACTTCACATACACGCTACAGGGGTCAGTGCTATCAGTCACAGACCAGGAAGAGGGATTTGAAATGACTTAGTTGTCAATTCCATGGGAATGTCAACTCAATGCATGGCTGCAGCTGTGAAAAAGGCAAACTCTATCACTGGGGATAATTGCAGGAAAGGAATTGAGAATAAAACTGCAAAGATTGTCATGCCCTTATATAAAGCAGTGAATGCGACCCGCGCCAGGAGTACTGTGTTATTCAGTTCTGAAATTAGCCACATCTCAAAAAGGA
>NC_059427.1:161932400-161957917 GCF_021028975.2 Sphaerodactylus townsendi
GTTTCTTTTACAGCAGTGGCCACTCCTTTATCCCTCCTGCCCTCAAATTTTTCAATGCCAAAATGCACACCGAGATTGCTTCACAGAGTCCCAATTTGGATTCAAGCTATTCATCCACTCTTTTGAATTCTCTTCAATCAGAATTTTTTCACTGAATAACTGGACTCCCCAGATTGTGTTGCCCTATGCGGCCCTTTGATGGAGTTAGGGTCAAAACTCCTTGGAATCAGCAGGTTTTCTGAGGACTTTTAGATTCTGGCTGCGAATTCATTTTCTCTCGGACTGTAATTCCCTGGTCCACCGTCTGCTCTCTGACACCCATTCCAACCCCTGGTTTTCCATAATTGAAGAAAAAATGGCCTCTATTGGACTGTCAGTGGATTAACTTTGCTCTTTGTCCTATTCAGAAGCTTATAGGAAATTAAAAGGTCAACTATTGGATAGTGAGTTCTCTGCCCTAATCACCGCAGCCAAGAAAACATGCTCCCCCCTGTATTTTTCTCTCCCATTTGGGCAGGGGCCACTTGGCACACTACCTGTGTGCTTAATAAACCCTGTTCAAAGGAGAGCCATAATGCTCACCAGGTTTAATGTTATGCCTTCTGCCTTGTTACATGGCAGATTTAATAACAAAGAAAAAAAAAAAGGCTAAAAGATTATTGCCCATGTAGCGATGAAGCTCAGTTTGAATCTCTATTACCAATTACTTCACTGTCTCAGATTCAAGGAAATCAGATCCAAGTATGTGAATCTCACTCCTTTACATTTACCCCATCTCACCGATTTATTTAGATTACACTACTTGTTGGACAACCCTGATCCTTCTCTATGTATGATAGTGGCAGACTTTCTCCTGGAAATTACTAAATGCCAGTAGATTTCCTTTGTCCTAACATGTATATCCTGTATTGTATATGCTTTTAATCTGTTTTTATTATTGTTGTACTGCTGTCTATGCCAATAAAGGCTTGCTTCTAAAAAGAAAGTCAAAATAATGTTCATCTGTAATTCTTGACACAACATTTAATGCAATGAAAACAGCTCCAGGCGGAATCTTGAGTCCCTCTATCTTATTAATTCCCAATGCTGACGCAGTCAGTAGTTGCCAGAAAAAATCAAGAAACAACTTTGCAAGTTTTGGTTTTGGTTCAGCCGGTTTCCCAGTGTATTGTCAGTGTCGGGGAAGACCTGCGGCAGTGTCATTGTGTTCCTGGGAGCCAGCCGATTGTGGATGTTAAGTCATTGGCGAGCGACGACGTAGCTGTAATTCGAGAGCCAGTGGCAGTGACTCTCCAGCCGCCGCACTGTTCAACCACCTCTGCCTATATTGACTGGATCTCATGGGACCCATTTAGTTTTCAGAGACCAACACTGGAGGAGTCCTGCCTGGGTGGTGTGAGCCCCGGGCAGGGACCCTTTGATGAAGCTTGCAGGACTATCAGTGACCACCAGAGGGCGCAAAGACTGTGGACTGGGCCGGTATTACAACTATACCACGCCCTGGAGATCTGGTCCTTCTATTCCATCTAGCTGAGGCATTGGACTGTAGCTTTGCTACCGATTACAGCATTCGCAGCTGCTATATTAAACTCAAATTGGAGTAATTATAGATGGCTGTGATAGTATGGCAAATTGTCACAGTCGGATAATTAATTAATTGATTAGTTAGTATTAGATGTGGGTATTTTGTTAAGTTTTACTGCTGCTGGCGCTAGACCAATTGGTTGGCTGTTAGCCAATTTTGTCATTTTAATTAGTTAGTTGATGCTACATTAGCTGTCAGTGGTGAATTCGAGTCCACTACGGTGGAGAGTCTTCGCTGGGGAATAGGTAGGAGGGGACGGTAGGTAATGGGGGCCCCATCTAGGGGTCTGGGGATCCCGGTGATAATGGGACGGGGTAGATACGATGGTAGGCGGTGGCCATATGAGAGAAGGTGGGGGAGAGGGTGTTGTGCTCACTCACCTTCTGACCTCCGACCTATCCCAAGGAACGTAGGTGGTAGGGTTCAGAGAGACTCTGCTTCGTCACTGGTGCTGATCAATGCCAGGTCCATAAATAATAAGACCACAGTCCTCCGGGATTTTCTCGGGGAATTGCAAATGGACCTGGCTTGTATCACCGAGACCTGGGTGCGTGAAGGGGAAACCATTGCCTTAGGCGAGGTCTCACCCCCAGGTTTCGTGTGTCTGCACCGGTCACGAACACGGGGCTGGGGGGGAGGCGTGGCAATGTTCATCTGTAATACCATCCCTTTTAGGGCAGCCCCTGTTCCGGAGATCGATGGCCTGGAATGTGTCGGCCTGGAGTGGTTGGCCCAAGAGAGGTTGGCTGTTCTCCTCGTGTACCGGTCGCCTAGCGCACCGGGAGATAGCCTGCCGCAGTTGCTGGAGGTGGTGGCGGACTGGGCATTGCAGTTCCCCAGGCTTATTGTTCTGGGGAACTTCAATGTCCATGTCGACGCTGCCTCATGTACGGTGGCTGCGGACCTGGTGTCATCCATGGCGGCACTGGGCCTCTCTTTGGTAAACTCTGGCCCCACCCATGAGGAATGAGACTGCGCTGGACTTGGTCATGGCCGGGTTGGGGGGTTAATATGGTCATGTCCTCTATTGATAGAGTGCCATGGTCTGACCATTATTATGCCCTGAAGAGTTGGGATGGACATGCCATAACACACCCGTCTGAAGCGACAGGCGTATTTTTTTACCCACCAGCGCGGAGACTTATGGATCCTATTGGATTCCTGAATGCTCTGCGGGACTCTGAACACACCGGCACCCTCGATGAGCTAGTGGAAGACTGGAACTCCCGTCTTTCCGATGCCATTGAGGAAATTGCCCCCCGGCGTCCTCTACGTCCCCGCTCACGGCTGGCTCCTTGGTATACTGAGGAGCTATGCCATATGAAGCGGGAACTTAGACGACTAGAGCGAGTGTGGAGGAAAGCTCGTGACGAGGCTACACGAACATCTTATGGGACGTTTATGAAGGCCTATGAGGTGGCAACGAAGGAGGCGAAGAGGGTTTTCTTTTCCTCCTCTCTCGCATCTGCTAGGACCCGCCTGGCGCAACTGTTTTGTATTATTCGGTCTTTGACCTCATTGTCCGAGGGGTCTATAAATTGTCAATTGGCTATTAGCTGTGAGGCATTTATGAGCTTTTTCGCAGATAAAGTCATGTCGCTCCGCCAAGACCTTCCTGCCACCTTAGAGACAATAAGCGAACTGGAGGCTCCCTTGCCGTCTTCCGGGCCTTGTTTGGCCCAGTTCTCCCTGCTCTCGGAAGCCGCTGTCGACAGGGCCCTGGCTGCTACTATCTGTCCTACCGGATCCGTGCCCCTCCTGGCTTATTAAAGCATGCCAGGCAGAGTTACGACCCCACCTGTTGAGTATCATCAATAGCTCCCTTGAGCAAGGAGTTTTTCCTGGTGGGTTGAAGGAGGCAGTGGTCCGCCCACTTTCTTAAGACCATCTTCCATGATCCTGGTGATCTGGCCAATTATAGCCCCATCTCGAATCTTTCGTTTCTGGGGAAGGTAGTGAGAGTGGAGCAGCGGGGGGGTTTCCTGGAGGACTTACATGCGGCACCCCGATCCACTTTCAGTCCAGTTTCCGTGCTGGGGCATGGGGCGGAGAACTGTTCTCATTAAACTGTCACAGATTTGCTCAGCTTACGGCTAGGCCGAGGCGCGGATCGGCGCTGTTGGTTTTGTTGAATCTAACCGCTGGCGTTTGATGTGGTCGACCACGACCTTTTGACCCACTTCTAACCCGTTTCCGGAGTCGCGGGGCACTGTCATAGAGTGGATTGCCTCGTTTCTCCGGGACCGGACGCAGCAAGTGTGGTGTGGGGACCAAGCATCCCGGAGGTGCTCACTTCATTGTGGTGTGCCTCAGGGAGCGCTGCTGTCCCCGCTGTTATTTAACATCTATATACGCCCCCTTGCTCAGTTGGTGCGGAGCTTTGGGCTGACGTGTCATCAATATGCCGATGACACCCAGCTCATTCTGTTGATGGAGGGGGGAGCGGCCGCTGCCCCTGCAGCTCTCCAGCATTGTTTGGAGGCTGTGGCTGGCTGGTTGAAACAGAGCAGGCTGAAACTGAATCCATCGAAGACGGAGATCCTTTGGCTGAGACGTGAGGCATTGGCCGAGGATTTCCAGCCGCCCGGTGTGGGGAGGGGCCTATATTGGCACCTGGCCCCACTGTTTGCTGACCTGGGGGTCCACCTGGATTCGTAAATAACAATGGAGACCCAGGTGGCCCATGTAACCCGGGTCGCGTTTTCCCATCTTCATCAGGCCCGACGGCTGGCCCCCTTCCTCTCCCAAGCCGATCTAGGCACTGTGGTCCATGCAACGGTCACCTCCAGGCTAGACTATTGCAACTCACTCTATGCGGGCCTTCCCGCTAGCGTCTGATTCGGAGACTAAAAATGGTCCAGAATGCCACGCTCTTGGCGCGTGTGCTTACAGGAGGTGCCATTAAGAGAACATATTGCCCTGTGCTCCGCCGCTTGCACTGGTGCAATTGAATGCGAATCATTTTCAAGGTGTTAGTATTAACCTTCCAAAGGCCTTGCAGCGACCTGGGACCTCCATTACCTGAGGGACCGTCTTACCCCATACGTCCCAAATCGGTCTCTGCATTCGGCAGAGGCCAATTTACTGGTGATCCCTGGCCCCTCAGTGATCTGGCTGGCCTCCCACCGGGCCAGAGCCTTTGGCGTGGCCCCGGCCTGAGCAGGCATGCTCTCCCACCAGCTGTCCGGGCCCTGCGGGATCTCACTGAGTTCCGCAGGGCCTGCAAGACTGAGCTGTTCCGTCGGGTCTTTGGGGAGACTAGCCATTGATTAGGGGCCCTTCCGCTCTTTTATGACATCTAGTGGATCCTGCCGCCCCTCCTTGGGGTTAGAGGGGACTGATAGGAGGTGCCATCTTGTGCTAATGTTAAATTTAATATTAGTGTTAATTTGATGCTGCATTTTAATGGGGAAGGGTTTATTTTTAATCTGATTGTGTCTTATTTATATTTTGTGCACCGCCCTGAGCCCTTCGGGGGAGGGCGGTATATAAACCCAATTAATAATAATAATAATAATAATAATAATAATAATAATAATAATAATAATAATAATAGACTCTGTGGTATCTTTTATGTAAGTGGGAATTTCTTGAACAAAGTCTGGCAGAAAAAAGTCCCAAAATGGGGTTATGGGTTCCATAATGGAGCCAATGCCAGAAACAAGAGTGTAGCCAGGGAATGGGTGTGTGGATTCATGAATCTTGGGAAGGCAATAAAAATGGGAACTTTAGGATGCTCCTTTAGTAAGAATTTAGCTGCGTTGTCATTGATGTGACCCATTATATTGCCATCATCCATAACTATTTTTACAGTTCTTTTAATGTGAGAGATGGGGTTATCCTCTAATCTTTGGTAAAAATCAGTGTCAGCCAATTGCTTATGAATTTCCTTGCAATGGTCAGGTTCTGTAAGGGTCTGTTACTCCAGTCATCAAATGAGACTCAAGAAGATTTCAAGAGCTTTATTGGAGCCGTGTCAGCCCAAGGCTCAGATAGCCGAAACTGAAGTTTAGCTCTCTGACCTTGGTATATACCTGTAAGTTACAGAAGGTTCAACCCATAATTCCCCCACCCTTGGATTCCCATTATATCACCATGTGACAGGACAGTGGGAGCAGAGATATTGTTTGGGACAGCAGTTCACTCTCTCATAGAAAGGCAGATAAGGATGAGCATTCAAGCTCTCTTCACTAGTTACATGCAAGCAGGGGGAGGCCTCCTTAGCCTCAGGTGATGATAATGGCTGAGCCATCTGTGGCCTTGGTTTAGACCAGGGACGTAGGTATAGATTTTTTATGGGGGGGGGTTGGGAGGGCCACACCCCCACCCGCCCCTAGGGCATGGCCATGCCTCCCCAAGCCCCGCCCATGGCCTAGCGCTTATAAAAGCAGCTCTCCGAGGTCGGGGATGGCAGACTCCCCCGCCCTGCCCTGCCCTGCCCTCCCCTTCCCCTCCCCTCTGGGCAGAGTCATAGAAGGAAAATGGAGCCTGGTGCAAAATCTGAGTTTTGCACGCACACACCTCGGGCAGCCGCTGTGATGCTGGAATCCACCCCCAAACAGCATCACTTTCAATGGTGTTTAAACTAGAGAGCCCAAATTCTACTTTTAAATCCACCTTAAAGGGAGAATCTGGGGTCCCTAGTTAAACAACATTGAAAGTGATGCTGTTTTGGGGTGGATTATCCCCCACCATGAAACAGCATCACTTTCAGTATGAATCAGCCAGTAGTGGTTCAGAGCAGGTCTGCATTTCTAATCCACCATGGAGGAACCGAGGTTTGTTGATTCCCTGCTCTGCCACACTTGAGCTGTGGAGGAGCTTATCTGGGGAATTCGAGATTAACCTGTTGCACTCCACACACCACACGCCAGCTGGGTGACCTTGGAGCTAGATCACAGCTTTTCCGAGGAGCTCTCTCAGCCCCACCCACCTCACAGGGTGTTTGTTGTGAGGAGTAAGGGCAAGGAGATTGTAATCCACTTTGAGTCTCCTGCACTGGAGAGAAAGGGGGGATATAAATCAAACTCCTCTTCCTTAGCCTTCTAAACTGAGGGACCTCAGATTCTCCCTTTAAATCCCATGCCGAAGGGGGTGGATTTAAAAGGAGAATCTGGGGAAATTTGGGGGGTGCCTGCTGTCAGGGGTGCAATTGTTAAGCTAGAAGCACCAAACTTTCAGGGTATCTTTAAGAGTCTCTCCTGATGATACCTGCCAGGTTTGGTGAAGTTTGGTTCAGGGGGTCCAAAGTTATGGACCCTCAAAGGTGTAGCCCCCATCTTCTATTAGCTCCAATTGGAAACAATGGAGGATAGGGGCACCCCCTTTGGGAGTCCATAACTTTGGACCCCCTGAACCAAACCTCACCAAACCCAGGTAGCATCATCAGGAGAGTCCCCCAAACAATCCCGGAAAGTTTGGTGCTGCTAGCCCAAACAGTGCGCCCCCTGCAGGCCAAAAACCGAAAAAGCACTAAAATGTTTTAAAAACCCACAAACGGAGGGGCGGAGCTTCGGACATGAATGGGGGGGGTTCAAACCCGAGAACCCCCCCTTACCTACGTCCATGGTGTAGACGTGCGAGATGCCAGGCCAAGAATGCCACAAAGGATGCAAATCACTTGTGATTAGAGTGATGTTTTCTAAAAGGTTAAGTGGTGTTACAAGCAAGGTGATTATACCTATTAAAAAGCTTGGATTGAAAAGTTGTATTGTTCCCAGTGCCAAGCCCTTCTGTTCCCTGAGCGTCATCTAGGGAAATACAGACCATGTGAGAATAGTGCTTTAGTTAACTGGTCTCAGGTGGACCCAATGGTACAGGTTGCTGTCTCCTGGGTCCACCTCCCAACCTACTGAAAAAGTGTCAAGTTGATGCAACCAGAATTGTCTTCTACACAAGCAGATATGTGTCTATGCTTCTGACTACCAAGTAGGACTACCTGCCATTTAGTAAGGTCAGGGAAAGAAGGGACAATTTCCTTCTGTTAGACTCATGAGTGCAGGGTCCACTGATGGGTAATTTTGACCTCAAAGCCCAAATCCTTGTGATGGATGAGATACACACTACCTTTGTGATGTGCCCCGTTTTACCCTGCCTGTAATCCTATGCATTCTTACTGAGGGCGAACCCCACTGAATGCAACAGGGTTTAAACCCACTCAATGCAATAGGAATCTGAAGAGCAACTGCCTTATTAGAAGAAGAAGAAGAAGAAGAAGAAGAAGAAGAAGAAGAAGAAGAAGAAGAAGAAGAAGAAGAAGAAGAAGAAGAAGAAGAAGAAGAAGAAGAAGAAGAAGAGGAGGAGGAGGAGGAGGAGGAGGAGGAGGAGGAGGAGGAGGAGGAGGAGGAGTTTGGATGTAGGAGACTCCTGTAGGAGACTCAAAGGGGCTTACAATCTCCTTGCCCTTCCCCCCTCACAACAAACACCCCGTGAGGTGGGTGGGGCTGAGAGAGCTCCAAAAAGCTGTGACTAGCCCAAGGTCACCCAGCTGGCGTGTGTGGGAGTGCACAGGCTAATCTGAATTCCCCAGATCAGCCTCCACAGCTCAAGCGGCAGAGTGGGGAATCAAATCCAGTTCCTCCAGATTAGAATGCACCTGCTCTTAACCACTACGCCACTGCTGCTCCTTTATCATTCCCTTTTTAATTTCCCTTTATAATTTCCCTTTATAATTCTGGCACTGATGTTTAGTGGTGGAATCCAGCATCGGTGTTTCCCTGCAGCTGCTGCTGCTGCTATGGCCCGTTTATCTCAGTGCATTTGTTAATCTCCAATCATCGTATGGAACAGAACTTCTGGAAATCAGGCACGTCTTCCTGCTTCTGCAGCATCAATGATGTCTAACCAGGTAAATGAAGTGCTTTTTTGGTTAAAATAAGTCTTGTATGTATGTTAGTTTGCGTTTGTATACCAAACCTGTATTTAGACAAGGAGAAATCCCTATGCCCGGGATAGTCCCCTTTACCTCCTTTGTCATTTGTATATCGGGGCAACACAGACCATATCTCCAGATTTCCTCTCTCAGTGACATTACCTAGATTTGGGAAAGCATGGGGGTGAAGATACAATCTTGCAGACCCACATAGGCCAGAAACACACTACTATTATAGCAATTCATAATCCTGGTCAGTAGATGTGTGTGTGTAGACACAAAGCAGTTGTGTAGTTATCCTGGATGTCCTTGGTGGTCTCCCACCCAAGTACTAATCACGGCTGACCCCGCTCAGCATCCGTGATTTACTGAGACTGGGCTATGCTGGGCCATGATCTATTCATTCCTGTGAAATCCCAGCTTTGAAAATAATGAATGGACCATAGCAGTCATTTGCAAGTGACAGTCTTCTTTAGGCCAGACATTTCTGCAGAATGGGGCTGCTTCCTACTTTTTACGCATTGATAGTATCACATGTTGTGCTACTGCCTGCGCTGTTCAACAGACTTTGTATGGTGACACCACCTGTCTATTGAATTAATTTATGGTAAACTGGTCTCAATTGGTTTAATTGTATTTATGATGTTTATCAGTTCTATTATTAGTGCACTGTATGGATTTTTATTGGTATTAAAATGCTATGTCTGTGTTTCTACGTTTATGATGTTATGATTCTATGTTTGTTTGTTTATTTATTTATTTATTGGATTTACTAGACCGCCCACTCCCAAAGGGCTCTGGGCGGTGTGCAACAAAATACTTCTGTTAAAATACAGATGCGACATTTTAAAAGTGCACAACCAAAAACTTAAGGACAACCATCAGATGTGAACATTCTGTGTCCCAAGAGCAGTAAATAATGCCTATCAGTATAAGGCAGCCATTCTCAACCAGGGTTCCCTGGTACCCTGGGGTGCCGTGAGCATGTCCCAGGGGTACCGCAGCAACACTACTACCCCCCTCATTTTTGTGGTGTCTCCCACCGGCACCAGCAAGGACATGGAGCTGGCCCATGGGGCAGGGCCAGCCACAAGGTCAGCAGCCACCACCACCCCCAGTGCTTCCCTTCACCCTGGGAGGGGAAGGTGGGGGGTGTGTGGCAAGCAGGGGCAATGGGAGGGGAAGGTGGAGGGTGGCGGCAGGGGTACCGTGAGATATGAAGAGTGAGGTCAAGGGTACCCTGACCTCGAAAAGGTTGGGAAACACTGGTATAAGGGATGGCCCTTTGTTAGGGTTTGACCCTATGTTATTGATGCATTTATTGATGGTTGTTCTATGATGTTATGTGTATTGATGCTATTATTATGTTGTTGTGTACTGCTCTGAGCCTTTCAGGGGAGGGCTGTATATCAATGAAATGTACCATACAGTACCATCTAATCATGTGTAGATGTAGCCTGTGTGCACAATCTGAACATGCAACCAACTCATTTCCACCCTTCTTCCCACCCATGGCTCTTCAGAGCAATGAAACTTGTTTCTATGGATTCATCCTGCAAGGTCTCTCCAGTGAGCCAGAGAATGAGCATCTGTTCCTCCCCATCTTCTTCTTCATATATCTGATGGTTCTATTAGGCAACCTGCTGATGGTCCTCGTCATCCGCTACAATGCCCGCCTCTACCAGACCCCCATGTATTTCTTCCTTAGCCATCTCTCATTGACTGATGTGGGTCTTTCCTCCTCTACAGTTCCCAAGATGTTGTATAACCTACTGATGCGCACCAGAAACATATGCTATGGTGGTTGCCTGGCTCAAATGTTCTTCTTTGCGATCTTTGGAATCACTGAAGGTTTTATCCTGTCCACCATGGCCTATGATCGATATGTGGCCATCTGTCACCCATTTCGTTATGCTGTCGTGATGAATCAGAAGACCTGTATTCTTTTAGCTTCTGGCTGCTGGCTTTTGGGTTTTCTCCACTCCCTACTCTACACTGTGATGATGTCTCGTCTTTCTTTTTGTGCCTCCCGGGAGGTCCCCAACTACTTTTGTGACCTCCACCCCTTAATTAAGCTTTCCTGTTCAGACACCTCAACAATTCAGATGACAACTCTCATTTCAGGGACAATGACCATGGTGGGGCCTTTCACAGTTACTGTCCTCTCCTACGCCCTCATTTTCTACAGAGTTCTCAAGATCCCCTCAGCATCTGGGAAGCACAAGGCGTTTTCGACCTGTGGTGCCCATCTCACCACGGTGGTTTTGCTTTTTGGGACTGTCATTGCCGTATATGTCCGCCCTTCCTCTGCTTATTCGGGCACCAAGGTTCGGGTGATGTCTGTAGCCTACACAGCTGTGACTCCCATGCTCAACCCCTTCATCTACAGCCTAAGGAACAGTGAAATCCAGCAGGCTCTGAGAAAATGTCTAGGGGGTCACCTGAAACCATGGAACTGAGCCATCCTTTCACGTTTCCCAAAACCTAGTCCCATACTTGGGTGCTGTGTGGTTTCCGGGCTGGATGGCCGTGTTCGAGCAGCATTCTCTCCCTGGGCGTTTAGCCTCTTGAAGATCCTCTGAAGATGCCAGCCACAGATGCAGGTGAAGAATGTCAGAAGAGAATGCTGCTAGAACACGGTCATACAGCCGAGCCACACAGCACCCGTGATTCCGGCGTGAAAGCCCGCCGACAATACTAGTCCCATACTGTTTTTTGATAAATGTTTTTATTATTTTCATATTTAATAACAGCACAAAAAATCAGAAGTCATAGAAAATTGATTTTACTGGTAATAGTAACAATAATTGTAAACAACTATACAGAGATAACATGGATGTGTAAGGCAGAGCTGTTTTACCAGGCCTAGTATGGTTGAGGCAGTCATACTACTATCTCGTTTATTCTTTCCCTCCCCCTTCCTTTCTCTTCCTTTCCTTCCCTCCCTTTTGGTTGCATATGGATGTCACTTTTCAATAGATTTTGCTTGATCCAACCTGCAAGTCATGCGAAAGGCAATGGGTACAATGCCCATTGGGAGCATATGAGCTCCCAAAGGCACTTGGTGGGCCACTGTGAGTAGCAGAGAGCTGGACTAGATGGACTCTGGTCTGATCCAACTGGCTTGTTCTTAAGTTCTTATGTTCTTATGTTCATTTCCACCTGAACCTACCAGCAGCGTTGGAGTGAGTATCCTTGGAGTCACGAAGGGCAGGCTTCATATCTTTTTTGTTTTTCATGTTTGGTTTCTTGACATTATGTCGAAAAATTTCTAATTGTTCTATATATATTCCAACCATTTCTATATTGTCCAGATTCTTTTGTCCTTCCACCCTAATGCTATTACCGTAATGGGCCACTTTGATCATAAGTTTAAATAGCATATCTTCTTTTCCTTGTTCCTATTATTGTATAATCCAGTATGCCTATACATAATAGGATCTATGTTTATCTTTATTTTTACATCTCACATATTTTCCATATACATTGTAACATTTTCCCGCAGGTGTTTTACCTCTGCACATTCTAACCCCATATGGGTGTAAATTGCATTTTTTATCCCCACAATGCCAACATTTCGGCTGAGTCCATTCTATCATATATGCCAACTGTTTCCTTCGGGTGTTCTATACCATTTTAATATTAGTTTCTTCCTCCACCCCCTGCATATTTCTATTTTTATCTTATTTATATTTTCTATTATTTTATATTTTATAGAATTCATGTCTGTTACCCATCTTGTTGCCATTTTTCCATTACATAGCTCTACCATAAATTCTTTGATCTCTATCATGCATTTATAAAACTCCTAACATTTTTCCTTTCCTTTCATCATAAGCTTTATACAATTTTTCATTATACAATCTCCTTCTATCTTGAGACTTTTATCTTTCCCAAATTCCTCTTAGTACTAACCAGTTCTCGTACCTCTCCATAAGATGTGGAAATGTTATTAAATCTCCTCTTCATTATATATAAATGCAAGCGGCTTCTTGTAGTCCTTGTCTATGTAGAGATCTTATTACTTGGTCCCCGCCTTGCCTAATTGTTCCTATTGGTGCCGCGGTCCAGAATCCCTCGGTATCCAATTCCATTTCCATTTCCCAAATCTCCGATATCACTTTCGGGGGCCTGTTAGGTTTGTGTTCTTTTTCTGTTTTAGAATTCAACTTTGGCCTTGGAGCACTACTATCTTGATGGAAACGATTCTGCCCTTAATGTTGAGGGCTCTTTGTTTATTAGATTTGACGATATAGATTTTCGAGCAAGGAACCCTACCTGGTTGAGCACGAAGTTTGCATTGTGGGTGATTCTTGGTTTCTATTGAGCCACTTTAAAAATACCTGCAGATATTTCCTTTGTTCCCTGCTTCTTCGTATTAGCCGCCTTTCAGCCCTGGCTGGGCTTTTGTTGCTCTGCATACCGTTTGTGCTACACTTTTTGCTTTGTTTTTCCATGGCCACTCTTGGCAAGGTGTTTTCCTATAACCACTGTGGGATATGGAAACGTAATATTGGACAATGTTCCAAAAGAAGATTTAGGTTATGTTCAAGGCTGTTCTGAGCTGCAGGTATCAAAGGATTCTGTATCATAAAAGAACCTGCCCCTGCCCACGGAAGGCCATCGAATCAGTCGATCATGTCCTTCTAGACTGTAATCTTTATGCCTCTATCAGAAGTCAGTATATCGATCCCCATATCCAGAACTGTGTCCTACTCTCAGCCAAAGAAAAGACCTTCTATTTGCTTTGTGACCAACACCCATAGAGGTCTCTGGACATAGCAAAATTTTTGGCACAAGCCCAGCAGATTCGATCTAGGCTCTGTTTTGTCCTTCCATCCTTGCTCCTCGTAAGCAATCCTGATACAATGGCCGAATAGATTTGATTATTTATTTTATCTTATATTTCTAACTTTTGTACTTATCTATGCCAATAAAAGGTGGTGATGATGATGATGATGATGAGGAGGAGGAGGAGGAGGAGGAGGTTATGTTCAATCACTAGATACAGATTGGTCATCCTATTTGTTTTTGAGGAAGAAACAACTAAAAATCAGTTACATGTAGTGTTCCTCATGGAACACATTAAATCCAATCAGATTCCAGTTTAAGAATTCAAAAGGTTCCTATCGCTGTTTTGTATCTGAATTTTGAAGATTAGATGTACAATATATTATATGGCAATGCTCTCTAGATTTAATGGTGGTGCTAGTGGAAAGGGCTACCGAACAAAGTGCAAAGTTTGTTAATGACTTAAAGGAAGAGGACTTCTCTTTCTATATTTAAGGACTTCTCATTCCCAGAGAGTATTTGAACATAAAATGAAAGAGATTGATAAGGAGATAACTTATTTTAAAGAGAAAATGTTGGAATTCAAAAATAAAAAAATCAGACGTGATCAAAAAGATTATGAAATTGATAAGGTGTATAAGTGGCAATTTCAAAAGAGTTCTTTTCCAGTAAAAAAGAAAGTCTCCTGGAAAGATGGTTACACCTGCTCTGAGGGAGATTATACTGACAGAGAGGATACCACTTAAACTTCTGAAGAGGAGACAGGTAACTCACTTATAACACAACCTAGAAATGAAACTAGGATATACAGAAGGGGAAATAGAAATTCTATCTAACCCCACTTCATTTTTTTTTTTGTCCTCCCTTTGAAGAACAGACCTAAGAACCTGTTGTTAATTTTATCTCTAGAAGGTTAACGGCCTGATGAAACAAGAGTGCTTTAATTTAGGTCTCAGTTCTGTTCCTACCCCTCAGTACAAGAATTATCAAACTCAGATTGATATATATATATATATATAAGTTAATTAGGAATATTAAGTTAAAAGCTTTGGTGAGACACCCATTACGAAAGACTCCATGATACCGGCTATTAAAAAAAACATATTCAAAAGAAATCTACTTTTCTCCTAATTTTGTACAATGACACCATTTCCACTTTTGAAAGGGTTGTAGATAGAGATATCACAAAAATGGAAAAAAAGCATTGAGATATCAAAATCGTTGTCATGCCAACTTATCATATAGTGATAGACAATTTTACTGGTCAGGAGATGGACCTATATACCCAGATGTTCATGGGATCATTATCATCTATCAGCCCCTGCCAGAATGGCCAATTGGCCATGCTGGTAGAGACTGATGGGAATTGTAGTCTGGGAACATCTGGAGTGCCATAGGTTCGCCACCACGGACTTAAGTCATAACAAAACAATTATTATTAAGGAGGAGGATAAGAGAGGAGGGGTGGTCATCCAGAATAGAGAGGATTATATTAAGGAAATTAGGAACCAACTGTCTGATACTAGATATTACAGACTAATAAAAAAGATCCCACAAAACATATTGCTTCTATCATAAAAATAACTATTGATGAAGCAATTCTTATGGGTTGGATTTCCTCCCAAGTGGGTAACTATTTGATTAATGAATTTCCTTGGATTACTATATTATATACACTCCTAAAAAATAACCACAAACCATATGAGCCACCTCTTCTGTCCTTGAACCACTTGTGATCTTTATGGATCATTTTCTTCAACCATTTGTGAAAAGGATGCCATCCTATATTCAGGACTCAGCACATTTAATTCAACAACTTGAAGGAACTAAATGCCCACCTGGTTCCTCTGATAACAGTGGATACAACATCTTTATACACTAATGTTCCATTAGATGAAACTAAACTAATTCTGCACAACTTGTTGGATATTAGAAAGTCCCAAAATCCTCCCACTCATTTTCTTATCAGTTTATTGGATATTATTTTTGAAAATAGTTATTTTCATTTTGATAGTGATTTTTATACCCAAAAATCAGGTTTAAGTATAGGATCACCATTAGGACCAAGTTGTGCCAACCTTTAAATGGGTAATTTGGAAAAGGAACATATTTATAAAAACAATCCTTATGAAAAATATATATTATACTAAAGCAGGGGTCCCCAAACTACGGCCCGGGGGCCAAATGTGGCCCCCTGAAGGTGATGACATCCGCCCCGCCAGGCATGCATGCATGATGGCTCCATTCATGTGCAGTGGGGCTCAAGGGAGAGGAGGAACCGGGCCCCAACGCTGTTGATTGCAGCTACATGATGGCACCCCAAATCTCCATGAATTTTCTGACCCAGAGTTGAACCCATGTGGTAAATGCCTCGTTCCTCCCTCTCAGCTACTCCATGTGTTGCTCTCAGGCTTTCTGTTCCGGCCACTCCTATTGGCATCAGCCAGGCTGGCTTAATCAGCCACTGGCTGCTAGGAGGGAAGAACCCAGGAAGATACCTGATCCTGGGTTAGATGGAATGCTTCATTGGGAAAGTTCTGCTTTTTTTTTTTTTAAAGGGAAGGTATTCCACAGCCCGCAATATTTGGAGCCCACCCTGCATTCTCTGATTACACTTTGGTCACTGTTCTAAAAATAGACCATGACAGAAAGGCTGAAAGGTGAAATGAAACATTTTACAATCATTTGTGCATAGGAATTTGTTCATAGTTTTTTTTAGTCCGGCCCTCCAACAGTCTGAGGGACAGTGAACTGGCCCCCTGTTTAAAAAGTTTGGGGACCCCTGCTATAAAGGATATATTGATGATTTCATATTTATTATGAGACTTGGTTTAGATTTCCCCATTTTTTTTTGGCTTGGCTCAATGGCTTACACCCGGCTATGTCACTCACAGGATTTAGCAGCCAAATTAAGATTTCTTATCTTGATTTAACAGTGTATTTTGATAAGGATTTTCAAATGTCTTTCTCCCCTTACCACAAAGCGACTGAGAAAAATAGAATCCTTTTTATCCTTCCCATCATCCACAACATTTAAAAAATAATTTACCTTATAGTTCTTTGATACGTATGAAACGTAATTCTACTGATCCCAATGTATTTAAAGAGGAGGCTATGAGGACTTTACACAATTTTTCTAAATGAGGTTACCCTTGTACTGTGTTAAATCATACTTTGGACCGCATTAAGAAAGTACCTCGTAAGCAATGGTTACAGTATAAAGTTAAAACTAAAGAGAATAGAATGCATTGGTCTATTGATTACATACCAAATGCAATGAAAGTCAAATCTATTATAACGAAACATTGGCATTTGGTTTCTCACATTGCTGGATGCAAGAGTCCACCTAGAATTGCGTATAGATGCACGGAAAATATCAGACGTCAAATTGTAAGGGCGGATGTTAGACAGGTTGAAAGAAAACAGCCCACTATTAAAGGACATTATAAATGTGGTAGGTGTAGCTTATGCAAGATGACCTATAATACAAAGAAAATTTTAAAACATTTAAAAAATAATAAAAACATTTAAAAAATAATACAAAGAAAATTTTGGATCCTTTACATAATCATCATTCCTGGGATATTCAACATTATTCAAATTGCACTACTAAACAATGTGTGTATTTATTGGAATGCCCCTGTCATCTTTCCTATGTTGGCATGACGATCCGTTGTTTACACAGAAGACTTTATGAACATATTAGTTCAATAAAAACCAGACAAGCAGATGCACCTTTAACTCAACACTTTATTGACAATAAATATTTCAGGTTTGTAGTATTATATGTCTTACAATCTCACTATAAGGACATAAAGAGAGTTCTTCTCCAACAGGAAACAAAGTGGTTTTTTTTAATTAAACAGTTATAAAATTGGTTTAAATAAAGACCTGGATTTCAGTTGCTGCATTCAAAACTGCCCCTTTAAATTGCAAATTGATTGCCTTCTGGCAGTCCTGGGGATTACAGGTGTTCTCTATTGTTGTTAGTATGTGTAAGTTGTCAGTAAGACTCTGTGTAAATTGCCAGTGTAGTTGTCAGTATGACTCTGTGTAAGTTAGTTTCATAAGAGACAGCCAAATGAATGTAACACAGTAATATTGTAGAACTTGTTACTGATAGTAATTTTTTGCAATATTTTTGACCAACTTGTGTATATTTGCTTTTTTTGTAATATTGTAAAGTAATGAATTATTAGTTTTTGTAATAATTTTTGATATGGATACCTTTTATAATGTCATTAACTATTACACATATTTTTATGTATGTAATTTATCACTGACATGTACCCTCAGCAAATATCATAAGATTGCTTTGGGAAGTTGAATGCACTGAAGAAGATGATGCCAATCGAAAACGCACTTTTAGTGCGCAAAGCGTTTTGCTCTTGTTGAAACTTCCGTGTTTACTGTTTCATTGCTCTTGCGTGAACACGTCTCTTCGCCTTGCACTGCTACATCTTGATTGGAAACATCTACCCCTGAAAGCCAAGGCTTCATGCATGGGTTTGATGAAAGACCTTTGAGAAATTGACATTATATGACTTCTCTTATTTTGAACTCTTACCCATGTGGGTTGAAATACTGAATAGTAGCTTGCAGTGTATGTTTATTGTAAGGATTCTTTATTTGCTGTGGCACTTGAGCTACTTTAAAATAATTTGCAGATATTTATTTGTTCCTTGCTTTTCTGTGTTAGCGTCTTTCAGCCTTGGCTGGGTTTTTGTTGTTTGCACTAGGCCAAGATCACCCAGTTGATATGTGTTGGAGTGCACAGGCTAATCTTAGTTCCCCAGATGTTTTCTAAAAGATTAAGTGGTGTTACAAGCAAGGTGGTTCTACCTATTAAAAAGCTTGGATTGAAAAGTTGTATTTTCCCAGTGCCAAGACCTTCTGTTTCCTGAGCGTCATCTAGGGAAATATAGACCATGAGAGAATAGTGCTTTAGTTAACTGGTCTCAGGTGGACCCAATGGTATAGGTTGCTGTCTCCTGGGTCCACCTCCCAACCTACTGAAAAAGTGTCAAGTTGATGCAACCAGAATTGTTCACCAGCAGATACAAGTGTGTTCATGCTTCTGACTACCAAGCAGGACTACCTGCCATTTAGTGTTGGGCTGGGGAAAGAAGGGACAACTTCCTGTTAGACCTTAATGAGTGCAGGGTCCACTGATGGGTAATTTTGACCTCAAAGCCCAAATCCTTGTGATGGATGAGATACACACTACCTTTGTGATGTGCCTCGTTTTACGCTCCCTGTAATCCTATGCATTCTTACTGAGGGCGAACCCCACTGAATGCAATAGGGTTTAAACCCACTCAATGCAATAGGAATCACACCTTAAAAATTATCTGAAGAGCAACTGCCTTATTTGAAGAAGAAGAAGAGGAGGAGGAGGAGGAGGAGTTTGGATGTATATCCCCCTTTCTCTCCTGTAGGAGACTCAAAGGGGCTTACAATCTCCTTGCCCTTCCCCCCTCACAACAAACACCCTGTTAGGTGGGTGGGGCTGAGAGAGCTCCGAAAAGCTGTGACTAGCTCAAGGTCACCCAGCTGGCGTTTGTGGGAGTGTACAGTCTAATCTGAATTCCCCAGATAAGCCTCCACAGGTCAGGCGGCAGAGCTGGGAATCAAACCTGGTTCCTCCAGATTAGAATGCACCTGCTCTTAACCACTACGCCACTGCTGCTCCTTTATCATTCCCTTTATCATTTCCCTTTATAATTTCCCTTTATAATTCTGGCACTGATGTTTAGTGGTGGAATCCAGCATTGGTGTTTCCCTGCAGCAGCTGCTGCTGGTATGGCCCATTTATCTCAATGCATTTGTTAATCTCCAATCATCGTATGGAACAGAACTTCTGGAAATCAGGCACGTCTTCCTGCTTCTGCAGCATCGATGATTTCTAACCAGGTAAATGAAGTGCTTTTTTTCGTTAAAATAAGTCTCTTGTAGGCGTTTGTTAGTTTGCATTTGTATACCCAAACTCCGTATTTAGACAAGGAGAAATTTATGCCCGATAGTCCCCTTTACCTCCTTTATCATTTGCATATTGGGGCAACAGACCATATCGGCCGGCTTTCACACAGATTGGTGTTGGAGTTGTATGGTCGTATTTAAAGCAGCATTCCCGACGCCATTCGCATCTGTGGCTGGCATCTTCAGAGGATCTTCAGATCTGGCATCTTCAGATCCTCTGAAGATGCCAGCCACAGATGCAGGCAAAACGTCAGGAGAGAATGCTGCTAGAACACGGCCATACAGCCCGGAAACCACACAGCACCACAGACCATATCTCCAGATTTCCTCTCTCAGTGACATTACATAGATTTGGAAAAGCATAGGGTGAAGATACAATCTGCAGACCCAATATAGGCCAGAAACACACCACTATTATAGCACCATAATCCTAGTCAGTAGATGTGTGTGTGATGTTTTATTGTGTTGTGTAGCTCCCCACCAAGTACTAATCACGGCTGACCCCACTTAGCATCCGTGGATTTTACTGAGACTGGTTATGTTGGGCCATGATCTATTCATTCCTGTGAAATCCCAGCTTTGAAAATAATGAATGGACCATGGCAGTCATTTGCAAGGAAAGTCTCTTTAGGCCAGACATTCTGCAGAACAAGGTTGCCTCCTACTTTTATACATTGATAGTATCACATGTTGTGCTACTGCTCAAGTGCCTTGTTCAACAGACTTTGTATGGTGACACCAATTCGTCTATTGAATTAATTTTATGGCGTAAACTTCGGTCTCAATTTGTTTAAATTGGTATTTATGATGTTTATCGTCTCTATTATTAGTGCACTGTATGGATTTTTATTGGTATTAAAATGCTATGTCTGTGTTTCTACGTTTATGATGTTATGATTCTATGTTTGTTTGTTTATTTATTTATTTATTGATTTACTTAGACCGCTTTAATTCCCAAAGGGGTTTCCATGGTAAAAGTACAAAAAAATACTCTCTGTTAAAAAATACAGATGCGACATTTTAAAAGTGCACAACCAAAAACTTAAGGACAACCATCAGATGTGAACATTCTGTGTCCCAAGAGCAGTAAATAATGCCTATCAGTATAAGGCAGCCATTCTCAACCAGGGTTCCCTGGTACCCTGGGGTGCCGTGAGTATGTCCCAGGGGTACCGCAGCAACACTACTACCCCCCTCATTTTTGTGGTGTTCCCAATCGGGCACCAGCAAGGGACATGAGCTGGCTCCATGGGCAGGGCCAGCCACAGGTGTCAGCAGCCACCACCCCCCAGTGCTTCCCTTCACCCTGGGAGGGGAAGGTGGAAGGTGTGGCAAGCAGGGGCAATGGGAGGGGAAGGTGGAGGGTGGCGGCAGGGGTACCGTGAGATATGAAGAGTGAGGTCAAGGGTACCCTGACCTCGAAAAGGTTGGGAAACACTGGTATAAGGGATGGCCCTTTGTTAGGGTTTGACCCTATGTTATTGATGCATTTATTGATGGTTGTTCTATGATGTTATGTGTATTGATGCTATTATTATGTTGTTGTGTACTGCTCTGAGCCTTTCAGGGAGGGCTACTGTATATATCAATGAAATGTACCATACAGTACCATCTAATCATGTGTAGATGTAGCTCAGGTGCACAATCTGAACATGCAACCAACTCATTTCCACCTTCTTCCCACCCATGGCTCTTCAGAGCAATGAAACTTGTTTCTATGGGATTCATCCTGCAAGGCTCTCCACGAGCCAGAGAATGAGCATCTGTTCCTTCCCATCTTCTTCTTCATATATCTGATGGTTCTACTAGGCAACCTGCTGATGGTCCTCCTCATCCTCTACAATGCGCACCTCTACCAGACCCCCATGTATTTCTTTCCCAGGGGCCATCTCTCATTGACTGATGTGGGTCTTTTCCTACAGTTCCCAAGATGATGTATAACCTGTACTGGATGCGCACCCTCAGAAACATATGCTATGGTGGTTGCTTGGTTCAAATGTTCTTCTTCTTGGGCTTTGGAATCACTGGAAGGTTTTATCCTGTCCACCATGGCTCATGATCATATGTGGCCATCTGTCACCCATTCTGCTATGCTGTCGTGATGAATCAGAAGACCTGTATTCTTTTAGTTTCCTGCTGCTGGCTTTGGCTTTCTCCACTCCCACTCTACACTGTGATGATGTCTCGCCTTTCTTTTTAGGCCTCCCGGGAGGTCCCCAACTTTTTGTGACTTCCACCCCACTAAGCTTCCTGTTCAGACACCCTCAACAATTCAGGATGACAACTCATTTCAGGGACAATGGACCATGGTGGGGCCTTCTACAGTTACTGTCCCTCTCTCCCACGCCTCTCATTTTCTACAGAGTTCTCAAGATCCCCTCAGCATCTGGGGGGAAGCACACAAGGCTGACCAGCCCACCTTACCAATGGTTTTGCTTTTTGGGACTGTCACAATGTGATATGTCCTACCTCTGCTTATTCAGGCACCAAGGTTCGGGTGATGTCTGTGGGAAGCCTACATGTTGTGACTTTATGCTCAACCCCTTCATCTACAGCCTAAGGAACAGTGAAATCCAGCAGGCTCTGAGAAAATGTCTAGGGGGTCACCTGAAACCATGGAACTGGAGTCATCCTGTGGTAGGGTTCATTTCCTACCAGCAGCGTTGGAGTGAGTATCCTTGGATGTAGTAATGCACTGCTGATCCAGCAGCACCGTGGTAGAACGTTGGGACGCCAACGGACCTACGGCCTTGCTGGTCGCACCGCACCCCCACTCCTCATCCCCCCATGAGTCACGGGTCATGAACTGCCTAGCTCAATCACCGGGCGCAGGGACAATGGTCTTGCCCCCAGGTGAGGATTAGGCTCAGACGCTTACGCTCCTCTCCGCACGTAGCCAGATGAGATCATGCATCACATGATGATCTCCCGACCTCCCGCTCTCCCGGAACTCCCCCCAGTCCTCCCTCCTACATGCCCCCAATAGGATAACAATAAAAGGTGCCAGGAACCGGCAGACGGGAGACTCGCTAGGAACACGGACCTCCGGTCTCCCGCTGCTGGCGATCTCCACCAGATGTTATCTCCGCGTCTCGTCTCGTTCTTACGCTGACCTCATGGGTCGACTACACTTGGAGTCACGAAGGGCAGGAAGTAAGAGTGAGTGGTAGGGTTCATCATCAAAGCCTTCCTGCTCAAGAAGGGAAGCTAAATCTGCACCTACTCTTGCATTAAAGTCCCCCAATCTCAGAGGAGGGATGGCTAGATTCAAGCTCCTCAATATAGATGGATAGGTTATCCCAAATTTCACACAAGGTAGCTTTCTGAAGACCAGGAGGGACATAAATATTAACAAGGACTAGAGAAAGATCCTCCCAAAGAATTTGAACAGCCTGAGCTGTCTGAGTGAAGGAGGGTAGGGCCTGTGCTTGGATTGACTGTGAAACTAGAATGCAAAGGCCACCGGACTAGCCTTTAATTGCATACCTAGACAATTTGGTTGCTGGAAGGCAGAAGGACTTATAGCTCATAAAGCAAATATGATAATTGGCCCACGTTTCCTGAAGGAGAATCACATCAGCCTCTCTGAGGTAGTCACAGAAGAGAGGGTTTCTGAGCTTGTTTCCCCATCCTGAAATATTCCATGATAGGATGGAGAGGCCAGCTGGAGGTTGGCGTCATTCGGTGTGCTCTAAGTCCTTGATTCCAGGAATGTCAGAAAGGATGCAGCCATTTCTGGAAGGTAAAGCTGTTCTGTGTGATAGGGGGGCAGTGCCAAGGGTCCCGACTTCAGCATAGAGTCTCTACCCACTGAGAGTGATCTCTGGATACAATGGAATTAGAAGGACTTATTATACAACAGGACACTCAGGCACAGAGCAGGATGCTGAGGCCTGACCCTCTAGAGCCAGAGATGAAGACTGCATTAGCTGAATGAGTTTGGAGGTAGTAGAGCCTAGATTAGCAATGACAGCTTTTTGTTCTGAGCTTGGGAGGTCCTGAAACCCTGTAAGGACCTCCTCTTCCAAGGATTTGGACATATATTGGGGGGAAGCATCATGATTCTCCTCACAGGACAAAGGAACCCCAAGGGATCTAGGTGAAACGATATGTCGAATGGGAGCTATGGAAGAGAGCTGGGAAGATTCTATTTCCTCAAGCTCCTTAGCCCAGGATTTGCCTGGAGGGTAGGGTGAGTTCTTCCTGCTAAGCACCCTTGTTGAGCGGAGATCTATGTCCATTTCCAGATGAGTCAGCACCACTTGTGGGGGAGCGCTCTCAGTGTGAGGAATGTTGGTGGAGCTAGTAGCGCTGGATGAGTGAATGTGATTAGGAGACAGCGGAACTAGTAACCGAAGCAAGCCTCTTACCCCTACCTGCATTACCCCTGATATTTGGCATGACTATTTTAGCAAACTTTTTAATGACGATATTTTAAGCAATTGATCTCTTTCACCCATCCCTTTAGATTTGCCAAGTTGGCCTCCTGTCTCATCTCAAGAAGTAGTTGAGCTATTAGAAGACCTCAAAGGAAGGAAAGCCCCTGGCCCTGATTCTATAATTCCAGAGATTCTGAAATTTCATACTGATTGGTGGGCCCCTATCCTGGCCACTCTTTTTACCCAAGTAAACAGTTCAGGTATGATACCCAAGACTTGGCTGTCTGCGACTGTGTTTCCCATCCATAAAAAAGGAAGTCACTCAGAGCCTGCCAACTTCCACCCCATCAGCCTCCTCTCAATGATAGGGAAGATTTATGCCAAATTGCTACTGAAGAAACTTCAGCTGTGGCTTTCCCACTCTGGAGCAGTGGGGGCTGAACAAATAGGCTTTCGCAAGGGGAAATCTCCTCTGGACCACGCCTTGGTGCTATTACACCTAGCCAGTAAATATTCAATCAATGCAGATAACAAACTCTATGCTGCCTTTATTGATTTAAAGGCTGCCTTTGACTCTGTGCCGAGAGAACTTCTCTGGACAAAACTGGCTGCCCTCAACATTGATGCCAGACTCTTGTTCTTAATTAGGCAACTGCACACAAATACCAGTTGCCAGATCAAGTGTTCCCACGAAGGCCTTTTGACAGACAGTATTCCAATTTCCAAAGGGGTCAAACAGGGCTGCGTCCTGGCCCCCACTCTCTTCAATCTTTTCTTAAGTGACCTCCCCTCTGCCCTCTCAGCAGTGAACAGCCATGCCCCAAAACTGGGTACATCCCATGTATCAATTCTGCTCTATGCAGATGACGCTGTCCTTCTCTCTCGATCCAGAGTTGGCCTCAGACGCTTAATGAAGCGCTGTGTGGATTACTGTGAATCCAACAGACTGACAATTAATTATGAAAAAAACAAGGTATTGGTCTTCTCTAGGCACTTTAAGAAGCTCACATGGGCAATGAAAAGCACTCAAATTGAACAGGTTAAGTGCTATAAATACCTTGGCTTCTCATTCTCTTTTAACCTTTTATGGGCAACCCAGAGGAAGGCCGCTCTCCTAGCTACATCTAATAGTATGTCAGCACTACTACGTTTCTTTTACAGCAGTGGCCACTCCTTTATCCCTCCTGCCCTCAAATTTTTCAATGCCAAAGTCGCCTCGAGATTGCTTTACGGAGTCCCAATTTGGATTCAAGCTATTAATCACTCTTTGAATTCTCTTCAATCCAAATTTTTTCACAAGATAACTGGACTCCCAGATTGTGTGCCCTATGCAGCCCTTTGTCTGGAGTTAGGTCAAAACTCCTTGGAATCAGCCGCTTGGCTGAGGACTTTTAGATTCTGGCTGCGAATTCATTTTCTCTCGGACTGTAATTCCCTGGTCCACCGTCTGCTCTCTGACACCCATTCCAACCCCTGGTTTTCCATAATTGAAGAAAAAATGGCCTCTATTGGACTGTCAGTGGATTAACTTTGCTCTTTGTCCTATTCAGAAGCTTATAGGAAATTAAAAGGTCAACTATTGGATAGTGAGTTCTCTGCCCTAATCACCGCAGCCAAGAAAACATGCTCCCCCCTGTATTTTTCTCTCCCATTTGAACGGGGCCACTTGGCACACTACCTGTATTGCTTAATAAACCCTGTTCAAAGGAGAGCCATAATGCTCACCAGGTTTAATGTTATGCCTTCTGCCTTGTTACATGGCAGATTTAATAAGCAAGAAAAGGCTAAAAGATTGTGCCCATGTAACGATGGCTCAGTTGAATCTCTGGCCCACCAATTACTTCACTGTCTCAGATTCAAGGAAATCAGATCCAAGTATGTGAATCTCACTCCTTTACATTTACCCCATCTC